>NW_028085185.1:0-1282 GCF_014824575.4 Sturnira hondurensis | reverse complement strand
AGTGGGCATTGGGAAGCAAATGGGAGAGCTCTGATAACCCATGGAGTCAGGCCATGGTTGCCAGTTTGGGGAACTGAGGGGCCCCGGCATTCCCAGTAGCCTAAGCCAGCACTCCCACAGTCTCGGGGAGCTTCGGGATACTGGCAGCGCCCCTGGAAGAGCACCAGTCATCAACTCCCTCCCTACCCAGCGGGGCGCAGACTGAGAAGCACCGGGAGTCGGGTGTGGTTACCAGCTTGGAGGTCTGGGAGTCCCGTGCATTCCCGGTGGCGTGCATTCCCGGTGGTGTGCATTCCCGATAGCGGGGGACCCCAGCCAGGGACTCAGCTGGTGACTCACACATCCTTGGGGAGCTGTGGGCTACTGGTAGGGCCACCGACGGAGCACCAGTGGGGAACTGAGAGCTCAGGACTTGGGCCTACACTCCCGCAGTCTCGGGGAGCTGCACACTACTGACAGGGCCCCTGGGGGAGTGCCAATCGCCAGATCCATCCCTACCCAGCTGGGCACAGACTGAGAAGCACCGGGAGTCAGGCTGTGGCTGCCGGCTTGGAAGAATTGTGAGTTGCCCAGTGTGTGCAGCCACAGAACTGGGAAAGGTACAAGCACAAGCCTGCGAGACCAGGAAAGCCTGGCTGGGAGTGCGTGCCCTCATGCCAGGCCAGAGCTGGGAAGCCTGGGGAAAAACCTGCTCTCAGCCAGGCACAGGAGAGCGGCGCCGTTCTGGATCCTCGGAGGGCACTGGCGAGACCAGCTAAGTTCACGGAGACGAGAGAAAGGCCACACTAATAGCCCCTCAGGCTGCTGCAGCTAGGGGGAACGGAACAAAAGGTTTGACCAGCTGGAAACCAACAAGAGGAGTAGGTGGAAGTGGAGAACACCAAGATACCTGCAGGAGACTGCACCACTGAATCTCACAGACGTCTTACCACAGAAGTTCACACCATAAACCCAGGAACCCAGAAGAGATTACTTTAAGAAGCTGAAGCCAACAAGAAGAGCAACACAAATAATGGGAAGACAAAGAAACAATCCCCAAATGAAAGAAAAGGAGGAAGTCTCAGAAAGAATGTTGGATGAAATAGAGGCAAGCCAACTATCAGATATTGAATACAAAGCACTGGTTATCAATACAATGGAGTAAAGACAGACTTTTCAACAAATGGTGCTGGGAGAACTGGACAGCTACATGAAAAAAAAATGAAACTTGAGCACAAACTTACACCATACACCAAAATAAATTCAAGGTAGATAAAAGACTTAAATATAAGCCGTAAAACCC
>NW_028085184.1:0-517 GCF_014824575.4 Sturnira hondurensis | reverse complement strand
GAACAGCTTCCATCTCCGAGACCCACTGAGAGCAGGCCCCCACGCGGAGGAACACCTTGTTATAGTGTGGGTGCCCTGGCTCACAGCAGATCCTGACCCGGGGCAGGTGCCGGGTGGATGGGTGGAGTGAAGGCACAATGGGCAGGGTCTGCACCCCCATTCCTTGGGGGGCTCCCAGGAAGGGCTAGACGGCCCCAGAGGAAACCAGCATTAGGGGAACCCTAAGCACTGCCAGCATCCCCTGGCCCCTGGGGCTGCAGGTCAGACAAGCGTGTCCTTTTAGACAGGGGCGCGTTGAAAGGGGTCGATGCCAGCAACGCCCTCGTCCTGCCGGGGAAGAAGAAAAAGAAGACCAAGGCCCCTCCACCTTCAAAGAAGAAGAAACCTCTGACCAAGAAAGAGCGGAAGATGCTGCAGAAAATCTTAGAACAGAAGGAGAAAAAGAGCCAGGTACACCCGCTGCCCTGTCAGGGTCTGCGCATGGCTCTCCGGACTGGAGAGAGACCAGGTGGGGGGC
>NW_028085183.1:0-945 GCF_014824575.4 Sturnira hondurensis | reverse complement strand
AAGTGAGCCAAAAATCATGTGGGGCAGTTCCAGGGTCAGTTTTGGGGGTGGTTTCTGTGATTTTGGCCCCAATTTAAACTCAAGACAGCCGGGGAAAGGTGGCTGGCTGTTCTGTGTGCTCAGGAGGAGAAAACACAATTTTGTTTTTCTGTGCATTTAACCAGCCACCACAACACCCAGCTCCCATTGGCTTGTATGGGTCTGCTTTTTACATTTATTCTCTCTCATTCTTTCTGAGTCCTTAGATTTCAGGTGTTTCTCTCGTAAATATTACGTAATTGAATTTATGTTTTGAACTACTCTGACAATCTCTGTCATTGAAACTGAGGGTGTAGGCTATTTACACTTAATGTGATCGTTTCTAAATACTTTTTCTAGGCCCTGGCTGGTGTAGCTCAGTGGATTGAGCACGGGCCTGCGAACCACACAATTGAGGTTCGATTCCCAGTCAGGGCACATACCTGGGTTGCAGGCCAGTTCCTAGCAGGGGACTCCCCAGAGGCAACCATACATTGATCCTTCTCTCCTTCCCTACCCCTCTAAAAATAAGTAAAATCTTAAAAAAATATTTTTTCTATTTTCCGAAGCCTCTGGCCCCTTATATTCTTTGTTTTATTTTTCTAGTCTTGTTCCCAACTTTCTCTTTTGCATAGGCAGATGAGTGAGTACAAGTGTTTCGAAAAGACTCCAAGCTGCAGCGCTCACCATTCTGTTTTCGATACTTCCCAGGGATCACTGAGGTGGCCATACATCCCAGTCACTCCCATCCAACTTCACACTCTTGTCCCCTCATGATCCTTATTATCACATCCCTTTTCCACTCCAACGTGTCCTGAGTTGGGACAATCCTCTGTAGAGGCAAGGTGGATGGTTCAGGTGGATGGTTCACCTGCACTTCACTTCCTGAGCCCCTACTCTGGACCTGGCTCTGGGGTAATGAGTGGA
>NW_028085182.1:0-1024 GCF_014824575.4 Sturnira hondurensis | reverse complement strand
AGTTAGTTCCTGAAGCTAGAGGCCTTAGTCATCCTTACCTCCTTTCTCTCCCTCACTCTTTGAATATGGCAATGTTGGTTACTATTTCTTCTTGAAATGCTCTTCTTCATTGGGCAGGACACAGTACTGTCCTGGTCTTCATTTTAATTCTTTTTTTTAAAGATGTTGTTTATTTATTTTTTAGAGAAGGGAAGGGAGGGAGAAAGAGAGGGAGAGAATCATCAGTGCTTGGTTGCTTCTCATGTGCCCCTTTTTGAGGACCTGGCCTGCAACCCAGGCATGTGCCCTGACTGGGAATCAAACTGGTAACCCTTTGTTTGGTTCACAGGCTGGCACTCAATCCACTGAGCCATACCAGCCAGGCCTTATTTTAATTCTTAAGTCATTCTTCTTTTTGTTGAATCCTATCTTGTCTCTACCTAGAGTGATACGAGAAGAATAAAAAGTAAAGTATCCAGAATAAAAAGAAGCATCAAGAAGGTTTGTATTAAGTGTAGAGATACATTTGAATACAATATAAACACAGAAAGGTGGAACTGATAGACAGACATTCTAGGATGGGAGGGAAAGTGTGGAAGCAAGTTCTTTCTGGAGTCTGAAAGTGCTACAATTGAGAATGCTGGTGTAAGCAAGGAGGCACTCCACTTGAGATTGGAGAAAATATTATTCCAAATTTTAAGAGGAGTTGTTTAGATGAAATACACTAACTTAAAAGCGTAATCTCTAATGGAAGAAGAAATTTGGGGGCTGAGGATTTTCCCAATGCCTCTCAAATTTTACTGTATTGGCCAGGGCTGACTATGGCTCTTGAGTTGGTTTTATTTCCCTGAGAGTTTAAGAGGTGCTGATGCCACTGAAAACTAGGGGCATATGCTAGGAAAGTCAATGCTTTTCCATGGCAGTTTCAGAATTCTAGACTTTTGAGGGCATAAAAGATGATCTAAGTTTAATGGCATTGTTATTGTGATGAGAAACTGAGATCCAAGGAGCTGAGGTAGCTTCTATAAGATTACAGACTTTGGTG
>NW_028085181.1:0-663 GCF_014824575.4 Sturnira hondurensis | reverse complement strand
CACAGATTTGAGACCATGCAGGTAAAACAGGCAGCACACACTGCTCAGTAACATGCTCAGTAACCTGGAGCTGACAGTTCCTCCTGGTCAGCCAAGACCCTGAGAACTTGGCTGGTCTGGCTGCTGTCTGGACAAGCACCGACCACAGGGAGGCCCGAGCGTCATGGCAGCTGGACTGCCCCAGGAAGGATGCCTATGCCCATCCCCAACTCCACTGTGATAGGAATTTGTGGTTGGAGTCAGAGCCCCCCTCCTGACCCCAGAGCAACTGCATCCAGACTTCGTCGTGGACTCTGCCTGCTGCCCTTGTTTCTCCATTTGAGTCACTGCCCAGGCCAGAGTTGGCTTCCCTTGCCCTGGGACAGAGGGTTGGTCGGTGTGTCCCAGCAAGGCTCAGAGGGTTCTAACAAGCCACCTGGCTGAGGACCACGGGCCTGGGTGATACTGCAGTCTAACACAGTGACACATGAGCCACCAGAGAACACAGTTCACAGGACGTGTGCTGGCTTCTGCTGGGCATGGTCAGGCTGGAGATGGGAGGGTGGCTGTTGCTGTCAGTGAGCGTGAGTCCAGCTATCACTGCGGAACTTGACTTGTCACCTTGGAGGCCATCACCTTGAACCCTTGGGCTGTACATGGGCATGCTCTGCAGACAGACACGCA
>NW_028085180.1:0-658 GCF_014824575.4 Sturnira hondurensis | reverse complement strand
CTCCTCGCTCTAGACGAGCATGTGCTTTGTCTCTAGCTCTGCCATCATGAACAGTGCTGCCAACGATGAGCTTTTGTACTTAAGTCTTTAATGTTCTTTTTTTAAAAATATATTTTATTGATTATGCTGTTATAGTTGTCCAGTTTTTTCCCTCCCCTTCATCCCCCTCCACCCTGATCCCCTCTTCCTCTACCGTCCCCCCCTTAGTTCATGTCCACGGGTTGTACATGCGAGTTCTCTGGCTTCTCTACTTCCTGTTCTTAACCTCCCCCTGTCTGTTTTGTACCTGCCATTTATGCTTCTTACTCCCTGCACCTTTATCCCCAGTCCCCCTGCTCCCCCTCCCTGCTGATAACCCTCCAGGTGATCCCCACTTCTGTGATTCTGTTCCTCTTCCAGTTGTTTGCTTAGTTTGTTTTTGTTTTTAGGTTCAGTTGTTGATAGTTGTGAGTTTGTTGTCATTTTCGTGTTCATAGTTTTCATCATTTTTTTCTTAGATAAGTCCCTCTAACATTTCATATAATAAGGGAATGCCAAAGGCAACCACACATTGATGTTTCTTTCCCTCTCTTTCTCCTTCCCTTCCACCCCTCCTCTAAAAATAACTACAATTCTTTAAACACACTCGTTGAAGGATCAGATGTGGTGGGTGAGAGAG
>NW_028085179.1:0-911 GCF_014824575.4 Sturnira hondurensis | reverse complement strand
TGCAAGGTCTGGTGAGCACTGTGGGTGAATCAGGACTGCGCAGCCAGGCTGGGCCTTTTTTCACTGGTCACCAAACAGAAACATGCATTCTCACCTTATCATGAAGCTTACGTGTCTTCTGCTGATAAATTCCACACTCGTTCCCTCAGGCGGTACTTTCAGTTGGTCTGACCGGGAACAGTGCTTGTTGCAAGTCACCTGCTGGCTTTCTACAAAGAACTCCTTCTGCAGGACCCCCTCCAGAACCACCAAAGGGCAACATCACCTCTTTTGGATGAAGACCACCCTTTGGAGGGGCCTGGTGTTGGTTCCTTTGCTGACCCTCAGTCTTTCCCATTCCACATTATTCTAACACATAAAACATTCATCATCCCTCACAATTTATTCTGGAAACAAAATGTTTTCCTTGCGTTTCAGTAGAGAATCACAGGTGGATATGCGTTCAAGATGAGTCCCCACCTTGTACCCGCCTAATTTCTGTGGAACCTAGACATCAGGGTGACTAACCTAACTGTGCTGGTGCTAATTATTTTCAATGCTTGATTAGGATACTTTGAGTATGTTGCCTGTCTCCAGCGAGCCATACCATGGTCTGTCTTAAGTAATCATCTGCCCTGGATGGCTCTCCACTGCAACTGGTCTGTCGGACCCATGGGGCAACTGTATGCCAGAAACCTCCAGTGTGAAACTTGAAAATACACTTGTGACACATTCCGTCAGTCACAGCAATGTCTCCAAACACCCCCCAAAAAACCTTTCTTTGCCTTACACTTGCTCTTGTACCTTTCTTGAAATGACAGAGTCTAAGGGGCTGAAGACATTGCTTATGTTCTTCCATCTTCAGTGTGAAAATGGCCACACACACATTCTCCAGTTGTGATGAGAGTTCTTTAATGCAAGCTGGTATGACA
>NW_028085178.1:0-656 GCF_014824575.4 Sturnira hondurensis | reverse complement strand
CAGTAGGAGAAAGTTCAGTGAGGTAAAGCATTTTGAGGGGAAAATATGTTTTTGGTTATAAAAGTAATGTACTTAACTACAGAAAAGTAGGAAAGAAACTTTTAAGTTTTTAAACCGCTCAAAGCCAGTAATACTTAACATTTATTTATTTATTTATTTATTTATCTCTTTTAGAGAGGAAGGGAAGGAGAGAAGGAGAGAAATATCAATGTATGGTTGCTTCTTGTGAGTCCCCTGCTGGGAACTGGCCTGCAACCCAGGCATGTGCCCTGACTGGGAATCGAACCACGATCATGTGGTTCTCGGGACCACGCTCAATCCACTGAGCTACGCCAGCCAGGAACATTTTTTAATATAATTGTTCTAAAGGGATTTTTACAGAGCAGTGAAGTTATAGTCTATGTTTTGTTTCATCAGAATCATTCGGATGCCAGCAGTGATTTATTGCTTTAGGGGAGGAAGCACGATCGTAAATGTTGAACAGTTTCTAGATTTTCATGGGGGCGATCAATGAATACGAGTGCCCGTTACCTTCAGTACCTAATTTGTTACCTCTCTGTGGTTCCTAGGTGTTGGAAGATGCTCGCAGAGATGCTGACTTGCACCATGCAGCCTGTAATATAGTGAAAAAACCTGGCAACATTTACTACCTTTAT
>NW_028085177.1:0-510 GCF_014824575.4 Sturnira hondurensis | reverse complement strand
GGAAAAACTGAGACAAAATTAAACAAGGCCAACAGTTTCAGCAATTGACAGCCAGCTGGTGAATCACAAGACCTTACCTCCCCAAACCAAGGACACTTGAGAATCATACCTCTCCTCACTACCCAGAGAATACAAAGCCTCCCTGGCCATACACCACAGGTGTCTGGGGAAGAGAGGGATGCTAATGCAAACTAAGAGATAACACTGAAAGACAGCAAGAGAACACTAAAACAAAGGTAGCCAGCTTGGGAAGAAGCTGAGAGATGCCCCTTTCAGCTCCCCATCTTATGTCCAAGAAAAATATCATATCTGCACTTGGCCTAAAAATGTTCCCCTCCAAAATTTCCACAGTTCCCCTATACAAACTTGCTTCTGAAAGCCCAAGATAAGGTGAATGTTAGAGTTTTCACCTGCCCCATTCTCAGACTGTTAACCTATGGTGTTAATATAAGCAAAATTATAATTCAATCCCTGTCTCTGCTTTTTGGCTGAGAGATGCCAGGCAGCATG
>NW_028085176.1:1627595-1642455 GCF_014824575.4 Sturnira hondurensis | reverse complement strand
GAGGCTTGTTTTGTGTCCCATCATGTGTTCTATCCTTGAAAATATTTCATGTACATTTGAAAAGAATGTGTATTTTTCTTTCTTGGGATGAAAGTCTCTCTCTCTATATATATCAGTTAAGTCCATTTCATCTAGGATGTTGTTCAATTCCACAATATCTTTGTTGATATTTTGTTTGGAAGATCTGTTCATTTTTCATAGTGGGCTGTTAAAATCCCCTACTATAATTGTGTTGCTGTCAATATCTTTCTTGAAGTCCTCTAAGATTTTCTTTATATATTTGGGTGCTCCTATGTTGGGTGCTTGTATATTTACAATATTTATGTCTTCTTGATGGATTATTCCCTTGAGTATTATGAAGTGACCTTCTAGGTCTCTTTTTATGATTCTTTTATTGAAGTCTACATTCGCTGATATGAGTATTGCTGCCTCAGCCTTTTTTCCCTGTCCATTTGCTTGGAGTATTTGTTTCCAGCCATTCACTTTCAGTCTGTGTGGGTCTTTTGTCCTGAGGTGGGTCTCTTGTAGGCAGCATATGTGTGGATCATGTTTTCTTATCTATGCAGCTTTTCTGTGTCTTTTGATTGAGGCATTTAATCTATTTACATTTAAGGTTATTATTGATAGATACTTATTCATTGCCATTTTTTATACCTGTGTTCCTCCCCTTTTCACTGTTTTTCTTCCTGTACTTAAAGCATGTCTTGCAGAACTGGTTTAGAGAATGTGTAATCTTTCAGGCGTCTTTTGCACTGGAAGCTCCTTATTTGTCCTTCCAGTTTAATTGAGAGCTTTGCTGTATAGAGCAGTCTTGGTTGCAGGCCTCTGGTTCTCATTACTTGAAATATTTCTTGCAATTCTCTTCTGGTTTGGTGCATTTTTATTGAGAAGTCAGCTTCTAGGATTATCGGGGCTCCCTAGTTTGTTACTTCTTTTTCCTTTGCTGCCTTTAAGATTCTCTCTTTATTTTGGAATTTTGCCATTTTAATTATTAAGTGTCTTCAAGTAGGTCTATTTGAGTTCTCTTGATTGGGACTGTCTATGTCCCTGGATTTGAGTGACCTTTTCTCTCATCAAATTAGGGATGTTTTCCATCGTTACTTTTTCAAATAGTTTTTCTATCCCTTGCTCTTCTTCTCCTTCTGGTATTTCTATTATATGGATATTATTACCTTTCATGTTGTCCTGCATTTGCCTTAACACTTCTTCTTTCTTTCTGAGCTTCTTTTATTTTTCTTGCTATTTCTGGGAGTTTTTTTTTCTACCTTGTTCTCCAACTTGCTAATCTGATCCTGTGCTTCATCGATCCTGCTTTTCATTCCTTCCACTGTGTTCTTCAGTTCAGAAATTGTATTCTTCATTTCCTCTTGGCTGTTGTTGATAGTTTGTATTTCCTTTTTCATGCTGATATAGTTTGCAGTGAGTTCATTGTAATTTCCCTGTAGTTTTTGGTAATTCTCTGTGAGCTCATTGACCTTCCTTATAACCATTGCTTTGAACTCAATATCTGATAGTTGACTTGCCTCTAGTTCATTTAGCATTCTTTCTGCGGCTTCCTTCTTTCCTTTCATTTGGGGTTTGTTTCTTTGTCTTCCCATTGTTTGAGAGACTATTCTTGTTAGCCTCTGCTTTTTAAATTGATCTGTTCTGAGTCTTTGAGTTTATGATGTGAACTGCTATGGTAGAAGACCTGTGAGACTCAGTGGTGCAGTCTCCTTGATCTCCTGAGCTCTGTGGTCTTGGGCTGTCATTTATGTTGGCTCTTTGTATGTCTTTGGGTTTTGATTGATGTTGGTTTTTTGTTTGGTGGGTTCTTTTTTCCAGCTGGGTAACTGAGGGTCACTCTGTCCACCACATCTTGTATTCTGGTGTACTGGTGTGGGCAGGTTGTGTTGAAACTGGTTCTTCCATGTGTACAAGATTTTGAGACTTCTCTCTTGCTGTTGTTCAGTTGTTTGTTCTTGGTAATTTCTCCACCATTTAGTTGCATTTCCAGGTAAGTCCTGGGTTGAGTTAGTGTGGCTTCTACTCCCTCCTTCACTTTCTTTTGTTATCTGTTGGTGGTTCCTTTGGTTGTGTTTTTCCTTTTCCAGCAGTTATCTTGGTTTTTATAGCTTCCACCTACTCTTTTTTGTGATCAGTTGGAGGGGAAGGCAAAATGGTTTAAGGCAGTGGAAATGTATTCTATGGTATTTAAAGTACCAACCCATAGAGAACAGATAGGAGATCCTCTGGATGTGTATAGTATTGACTGTGATATTTCACCCAACTAGCCAATTTTTAGAAAGGGTGGAAAGAAGATAAGACTCTTGTCAGGGGGTAGAGGATTGTGAGTTCGATGTAGAAAGCAGTGAGCTTGTGGGGGGTCAGATTATAAAATAATGTATGAGTAAGGATAGAAAATAGGTGTGGCGTGTAAGAGAATAGAGTTAACCACAATAGTGATGAAGTTGCCGAAACAGTGAAGTGAGCTAAGATCCAGGAGTGGTGCTGTGTAGTATTTACAATTGTATAGAACAGCAATATTTATGATAGTAATGTTGTGACAATCATATGACAGAATGTAGGTGATCTGGATAACAAGGGTAGGAAGTATAGGACCTAGAGTGTAAGTGAAGTAAAAGACAGTAAATTAAAAATGCACTAAGAAAGAGAGAACAAGAGAAACCAGTCAGACAATGCAATTTAACAAGCCAAGTGAAGAAGACTAAACAAAAAGAAGATAAATACAAATATATTAATAAAATAAAAGAGGTAAGAATAATGAATAATAATAATACAAATATACAATAGCTTGCAAGTTCTCTGGAATGCTGTCTCATTGTTGCAGTTGTTTGAATGATCCATCTTTGAATGTAACTCTGGTCCTTTCACAGCCCCAAGTTTTATTGTCTCACTTGTGGGAATTAAAAAAAAAAAAAGAAAGAAAAATAGAAAGGAAGGAAGGAAGAAGGGAAGAAAAAAAAGCCTCTTGCTGTTTTTAAACTGGGCAAGCCAGTTCTGCTGGTCTTCCTGGCTGCAGCAGGTTGCAGGGAACTTTGATTCACTTTTCTCCCGTCCTGAGCAGCACTCACCCTGCCTCCAGCCCAGTTCCTCAGTTTGCTGCTGGTCCCACAGTACCCTTCTGGACCTAGTCTAGGCCTTCAGTCCACCATCTACACTGTCCTTGAGGTGTGATAATTAGGGGCAACTCAAACACCACCTTCTCACTCTGCCGTCCTATATGCGAGGGACTTCTAGCACCCCTTCAGGCTAGTTCAGCCCCCTCACTGAGTTAAGTCTTTCTGGGGATTGCTCACTCCTCGAGCCCTGTAGTTTTCCTCTGTGGGCATGTCTCTGCCTTCCACCTAGAGAGCCAGTCGGCCCTGCAGGCAGAGGTGTTGCCATTGCTGCCACTGTGGGTGCAGGTGTGCACTTCCTCTGCTGCTTCCCCAGGGGTGCAGGGGTTTGGTGCATGGTGCCTTTGGATGTCAGGGTCAGGTATGCTCCCTCTGGGTTCTGTGGGTGCGAGCACTTGGCCTCTGCTAGTGGGGAAGGACAGGCAGCCAGTGGTCCCAGGGCTTTGGGTGTGAGCACAGGGTCTTCCATGCCACTGCAGGAGTGCCATGAGAATGGGCAGTGTTAGGGGCACAGAGGCTGGGGCCATTGCTGTGGGAGAATTCTCCAAACAGCTGCTGAGTGCCTCTTTTTTTGCTTTTTCTTTTTGAAAAATTCCTCCTGCTCAAGCCTGATGCTCCAACCAACCACTTGGCCTCTCACACACTCCAACTCTCCAACCAGATGGGGGACTATCAGGGTCAGGGTCCGTCATGACCCAACTCTCCCCAGCTGGCATCCACAGTCTCAGTGGGTGTTCACAGCCCCTAGATGTTTACCACTTTGTCCTTATTGCTTCCACTGTGACTTTAAGCAACCAGGTGTCTCCTGGTGCTGCTGAAATCTTGTTTGGCAGGGGAAGGAGCTGTTGACCGGTTCTCTCCCAAGAACCCTGAGGCAGACCTGGTGGATGCCAGACCTGGAGCTGCAGCTACGCTGGTCTCTGAGTTGGACCCAGGGACCTTATTGTCTTGAAGCACTCTCCTTAGTGTCTGATTTTTTAATGTCCTCTACAATTTTTGTTCTCCAATCTTCATATATGCTGGGATACTGTTGGATGTTGGCTCTGTTCCTGAAAAGATAGGCTAGGTGTTTCACCCACATGCAGGGAGAAGTGGACTCTGTTCCCACCTATCTTGCCTCCATCTTACCTCCTCCATCTTCTTCTTTTTTGATGGCCAAGTAGTACTCCATTGTGTAAATTCCTCATAGTTGTCTTATTTATTTATTTATTTATTTATTTATATTTATTACTTTATTTTTAGAGAGAGGGAAAGAAACAGAGAAAAAGAGGGAGAGAAACACCAATGTGTGGTTGCCTCTTGCGCATCTCACAAGGGGACCTGGCCTGCAACCCAAGCATGTGCCCTGACTGGGAGTCAAACTGCTGGCCCTTTGGTTCACAGATTGGCACTCAATTCACTGAGCCACACCAGCCAAGGATGATTTATTCACTTTTATTTTTAATTTTTTTATATTGTTGTTTAGCTAGAGTTGTTTACATTTCACCCCAAAATACTCTCCCCCTGCTCACCCACTTCCAACTGTCACCCTCAATGCTTTGCCCCTTAGGCTTTTTAGATGGGTCCTTTATACGTGTTCCTTGACAGCACTTCTTCTTTCCCCTGATATCCCCCTTCCACACCCCAGTAGTTACTGTCAATTTGTTTTTTTAATTATTTTATTGTTGTTCAATTACAATTGTCCCCATTCACCCTCCACCACTACCCCCTACCCCAACCATCCCCACCTCCATTCCCTGATGCCAGTCCCTTTCGGTTTTGTCCATGTGTCTTTTATACTTGTTCCTGAAAACCCTTTCCTCTTTCACCCCATTATCTCCTCCCACCTCCTCTCTGGTTACTGTCAGGTTGTTCTTAATTTCGAAGTCTCTAGATACATTTTGCTTGCTTGTTTATTTTGTTGATTAGGTTCCACTTCTCAGTGAGAACATATGGTATTTGTCTTTCAACACCTGGTTTATTTCAATTAGCATAATGCTCTCAATATCCATCCATGTGGTCACAAAGTGTAGGAGCTCCTTCTTTTTTTACGCTGTGCTGTATTCGATTGTACTGGAGTTCTTTGATTCACTCATTACTGGTGGGCACTTAGCTTGCTTCCAGCACTGGACTATTGCAAATAATCCTGCTATGAACATTGATGTGCATAGGTTCTTTTGAATTGGTGTTTCAGGATTCTTAAGATATGATCCCAGCAATGAAATTGTTGGGTCAAAAGGCAGTTCCATTTTTGGTTTTCTGAGGAAATTCCATACTGTTTTCCACATTGACTTCACCAGTCTGCATTCCCACCAATAATGTACTAGGATTTCCTTTTCTGAGCACTTCACTAGCACTTGTTATTTGTTGATTTGTTTATGACAGCCATTCTGATATGTGTGAAGTTGTATCTCATGGTTTTAATGTGCAACTCTCTGATGGCTAGTGATGATAAGCATCTTTTCATATGTCTCTGGGTCCTCTGTATGTCTTCCTTTGAGAAAGTTCTGTTCAGGTTCTTTGTCCATTTTTTAAAATTGGATTATTTGTCTTTCTGGAGTGGACTTGTGTGAGTTCTTTATATATTTGGGACATCAAACCCTTGTCTGAGGTATCATTGAGAAATATATTGGGGGGGGCTCTGTCCACAGAGCTCCACTGTCTGCCACTTCAAATGAGAATAAGTCTACAAAGACATGATGTGCTTGGGAAGGAAAGGTGGCCAATCTCTCAAAGGAGAAGGACATTGAGCCTGTTCCTCAATGGGCTTTTATTGGGTTTAATTTGCACAAGAATACAGAGCAAAAAGCTTATCCATGAGCAGCAATGATCAAACAATAGACAACATTCAAAGAACTCTTACGGCTTATTCTGAGTCAGGGTCAGATAGCCAAAGGGCCATAAAACTTTGGGAAACAAACTCATTTTATGCTTAGATCCTTATCTTTTAAATTGAGGGTATTCTTAGCAAAGCAGGTTTCACAGAATTTTATGCATTGTTTCCTAGGCCTGAGTGCCCTGGAAACTACCCATTCTAGCACAGGACCACACCTGCCTTTGGCCTTGTTTCAGGCTTAAGTCAGGCAGGAGAGGTAAGACAGCGAAGAGATTAGAAGACTTTTTACACATAGAATGAGGACTCAGGCTATGACAAAGCTGAGGGGTGAAAGTCCATCACCATTCTCTATTTTTCCCTAAGTCCTTCCCTGATGGCCCCTTTGTGACCATGCCTGCCTTAGGTTGTCCCTACCTTGAGGAATCTTACCCATCATTGGCTAACCAGTAATCCACCTGGGGCCAAGCAGGGTGAAGTAAAGAGAGCAGAGGCTGTGCCCCTGCCAAGAGAATAAGTTTTGTCTCCTTGGTGGCTTATGGTCCCAAGGTCTTTTTACTCAGCCTTAGCCATGGGGGGTTACACCTTCTGAAACCAGCCAAGGTGGTCCCCAAAATATATTTTTCCATGCAGTTGGTTCCCTTTTCAGTTTGCTGATGTTTTCTTGAGCCATGCAGAAGCTTTCTATTTTGATGAAGTCCCATTTGTTTATTCTTTTCTTTCTGTCCCTTACTCTAGGGGACAGACACAGGGGTGAAAATATTGTTGTGTGGAATATCTGAGATTTTCCTGCCTATGTTCTCCTCTAGTTCTTTTATGGTGCTGAGACATATATTTAAGTCTTTTATCCATCTGAGTTTATTTTGGTGTATAGTTTAAGATAGTGGTTGAGCTTCTTTTTTTTGCATGTGGTTTTCCAGATCCCCCAACACCACTTATCAAAGAGTCTATTTTTTCTCCATTTTATGTTCCTGCCCACTTTCTCAAATATTCATTGACTATAGATACATGTGTTCATTTCTGGGCTCTCTATTCTGTTCCATTGGTCTATGTATCTGGTCTTATGCCAGTAACAAACTGTTTGGATTATAGTGGCCTTGTAATATAATTTGATATCAGGAATTATGATCCCACTTGGCTCATCTTTCTCAAAGTTTCTATGGCTATTGGGGATCACTTATAGTTCTATACAAATTTTTGAAAAGTTTGTTCTATATCTGTGAAATATGTCATTGGTATTTTAATAGGGCTTGTATTTAATCTATAAATTGCTCTGGGTTGTATGGACATTTTGATGGAATTAATTCTTCCAATCCGTTAACACAGTATATGCTTCCATTTATTGTGTCTTCCCTAGTTTCTTTCTTCAGTGTTCTGTAGTTTTGAGAGTACAGGTCTTTTATCTCCTTGGTTAGGGTTACTGCTGGGTATATTATTTTTCTTGTTGCTATGGCAAATAAATTTTTTCCTAGTTTCTGGTTTTGATATTTCATTCTTGGTGTACAAAATGCCTTGATTTTTGAATATTGATTTTTTTATCCCACTGTTTTTCAAAGTTACTTATTACATTGTGTTGTTTCTTTAGTGGAGTCTGTAGGGTTTTCTATGTACACTACCTCATCATCTGCAAACAATGACAGTTTTATTCCTCCTTTCCAATTTGTATGCCTTTTATTTCTTTTTGTTTGTTGATTGCTGTGGCCAGAACATCCAGTACTATATTGAATAGAAATGGTAAAAGCAGAAAATATATGTTTTGCTCCTGACCTTAGTGGGAAAGCTTTTATTTTCTACCTGTTGAATATGATGTTGGTTTTATGTTTCTCAACTATGGCCTTGATTATGTTGAGGTTTTCTCCCTCTACTACCAGGTTGTAGAGTGCTTGTTTTTAAGTGACTCACTTTAGCTTTATTTTTTTTCAAGTAAAGTTTTCTGTTGTTTACTCCCATCCCAGCCCACCCCCCCAGTGCTCCCCACCTTCCTCCCATTTCGACCCACTCCCAGTTTTTGTCCATGTGTCCTTTACACTTGTTCCTATAAACCCTTCCCCTGAAATTTCCTCCCCTCTCCCCTCTGGTCACTGTCAGCCTGTTCTCTATTTCAGTGTCTTTGGTTATATTTTGCTTATTTATTTGTTAAAGGTAAGATCACATGGTATTCGTCTTTCACTGCCTGGCTTATTTCACTTAACATAATGCTTTCCAGTTCCATCCATGCTGTTGCAAAAGGTAGGAGCTCCTTCATTCTTTCTGCTGCATAGAATTCCACTGTGTGAATGTACCCTACTTTTTTCATCCATTCATTCACTGATGGGCACCTAGGTGGCTTTCAACTCTTGGCTATTATAAACTGTGCTGCTATGAACATTGGAGTGCATAGGTTCTTTTGGATTGGTCTTTCAGGGTTCTTAGGGTAAAATCCTAGCAGTAGAATTGTTAGGTCAAAAGGCAGATCCATTTTTAGTTTTTTGAGAAAATTCCATACTGTTTTCCATAGTGGTTGTAGCAGTCTGCAATCCCACCAACAGTGGACTAGAGTCCCCTTTTCTCCACACCCTCTCCAACATTTGTTGTTTATTGCTTTGTTTATGATAGCCACTCTCACCAGTGTAAAGTGGTATCTCATTGTGGTTTGAATTTGCATCTTTCTGATAGCTAGTGATATTGAGCATCTTCCTGCGTCTCTGGATCTTCTGCATGTCCTCCTTGGGGAAGTGTCTGTTCCAGTCCTTTGCCCATTTTTTAATTAGTTTGCTTGACTTCTTATAGTTGAAGTGTGTAAGTTCTGTATATATTTTATTCTCAGACATATATTTAATGTCTGAGATTATCATTGGCAAATATTTTTCCCATATTTTCCCACCATTTTTGAAGAGGCTATTTTTATTCCATTTTATGTTAGTGCCCCCTTTGTTGAATATTAATTGCCCGTAGAGACTTGGGTTTATTTATGGGCTCTCTGTTCTGTTTCATTGGTCCATGTGTCTGTTTTTATGCCAGTACCAGGCTATTGTGATTACAGTTGCCTTGTAATACATTTTAGCATCAGGTAATTGTGATTTCTCCTGCTTTTCTCTGCATTTTCAAATGGCAGAAGCTATTTTGGGGTCATTTATTATTCCATATACATTTTTGAAGTGTTTGTTCTATGTCTGTTAAATATGCCATTAGTACTTTATTAGGTATTGCACTGAATCTGTAAATTGCTTTGGGTAGCATGGACATTTTGACGATGTTAATTCTTCCGATCCATGAACACGGTATATGTTTGCATTTGTTTGTGTCTTCCTTGATTTCTTTCTTCAGTGTTGTGTAGTTTTCTGTATATAGGCCTTTTACTTCCTTGGTTAGGTTTATTCCCAGATATTTTATTTTTCTTTTTGCTATATCGAATGAGATTTTTTGTTGATTTCTGCTTCTGCTGTTTCATTGTTAGTATACAAAAATGTCTTTGATTTCTGGATATTGACTTTGTATCCTGCTGTTTTTCCAAATTCATTTATTAGTTCGAGCAGTTTTTTGGTAAAGTCTATAGGATTTTCCATGTACACTATCATGTCATCTGCAAGCAGTGACAGTTTTGTTTCCTCCTTTCTGATTTGGATGCCTTTTATTTCCTTTTCTTGTCTGATCACTGTGGCTAAAACTTCCAATACTGTATTGAATAGAAGTGGTGAAAGTGGACAACCTTGTCCTGATCTTAGGGGAAAAGATTTTAGTTTTGCCTATTGAGTATGCTGGCTGTAGGTTTCTCATATATGGCCTTTATTACGTTGAGGAATGCTCCCTCTATTCCCACTTTGCTGAATGTTTGTATCATAAATGAGTGCTGTACCTTATCAAATGCATTTTCTGCATGTACTGATGTAATAACATGATTTTTTACTTTCCTTTTTTATGTGATGTATTATGTTTATTAATTTTTTAATATTGTATCATCCTTGCATCCCTGGGATGAATCCCACTTGATCATGGTGTATGATCTTTTTAATGTATTTCTGGATTGGTTTTGCAAATATTTTGTTGAGGTTTACCATCTATATTCATCAGTGATACTGGTTTGTAGTTTTCTTTCTTTGTTATTTCTTTTTCTGTTTTGGGGATTAGGATGATGCTGGCCTCAGAAAAAGAGTTTGTATGTCTTTCCTCTTCTTGGATGTTTTGCAGTAGTCTGAGATGGGTTAGCTTGTCCCTAGATGTTTTGTAAAATTCTCCTATGAAACTGTCCAATCTAGGGCTTTTGTGTACTGAGAGTATTCTGATTACTGCTTCAGTTTCACTAGCTGTTATCATTATGTTTAAACTTTCTCCTTCTTCTTCATTGAGTTTTGGAAGATTATATATTTCTAGAAATGTATCCACTACACCCAGGTTTTCAAATTTCTTGGTATATAGATGTTTGTAGTAATTTTTTACAATCCTTTATATTTCTGCATTTTCGGTTGTAATCTCTTTTCTTCCCTTTCTGATTTTACTTATTTGGGTCCTCTCTCTTTTTGTCTTCATTTGTGTGCTGAAAGGCTTGTTGATTTTATTTATCTTTTCAAAGAACAAGTTCATGGATTTATTGATCATTTGAATTATTCTTCTTATCTTTATGTCATTTAATCTGCTCTGATCTTGGTTATTTCCTTCCTTCTGCTCTGTCTGCGATTTGTTTGTTGATGCTCCTCCAGTTCTTATATGTGTAGGGTTATGTTGTTTATTTGAAATGTATTAACTTTTTTAGGTAGGCCTGTATTCCTATTAACTAACCTCTTAGGACTACCTTCACTGTGTCACATACCTTTTCAGATGTTGTGGGTTCATTTTCATTTATTTCAAGAAATTTTGGGATTTCTTTCTTGATCTCATTATTAACAAATGAATTGTTTAACAGCATGCTGTCCAGTCTCCATGAGTTTGAATGTTTTTTAGTTCTTTCCTTGACATTGGTTTCTACTTTGAACCCTGGTGGTCTGAAAAAATGCTTGATATGATTTCCATTTTCTTTAATTTGTTGAGGCTTGTTTTGTGCCCTATCACATGGACTATCTTTCAAAAAGTTCCATGTACATTTGTAAATAACATGTACCTTGCTTCTTTGGGATGATAGGATATATATATATATATATATATATATATATATATATATNTATATATATATATTCAGTAAAATCCATTTGATCTAGTGCATCGTTCAATTTCTCAATATCCTTGTTTATATTTTGTTTGTAAGATCTATCCCTTGTTGACAATGGGGTGTTAAAATCCCCTAGTATAAGTATGATGGTGTCTGTCTCTTATTTGAAGTCTTCCAAGATTTTCCTCAAATATTTGGGTGCTCCTACATTGGGGACATATATGTATATAATGTTATGTGTCTTAATGGATTATTACCTTCAGTATTATGAAGTGTCCTTTTGTGTCTCTTTTTATGGCCATTGATTTGAAGTCTGTTTTGTTCGATATAAGTATTGGTAACCTTACTATTTTTTCCCTGTCCATTTTCTTGGAATATTTTAAAGAATATTTTATTGATTATGCTATTACACTTATCCCATTCCCCCCTTTATTCCCCTCTGCCCTGCATTCCCCTCTGCCACCAGCATTCCCCCTCATTAGTTCGTGTCTATGGATCATACATGTAGGTTCTTTGGCTTCTCCATTTTGTATACTATTCTTAACCTCCCCCTGTCTATTTTGTACCTACCATTTATGCTTCTTATTCCCTGTACCTTTTCCCCAATTCTCCCCCACATCCCTTCTCTGCTGATAACTTTCCATATGATCTCTATTTCTCTGATTCTGTTACTGTTCTAGTTGTTTGCTTAGTATTTTTTTTTAGGTTCAGTTGTTAATAGTTGTGAGTTTCCTATCATTTTACTGTTCATAGTTTTGATCTGCTTTTTCTTAGATAAGTCCCTATAACATTTCATATAATAAAGGCTTGGTGATGATGAACTCCTTTAACTTGACCTTATCTGGAAAGCACTTTATCTGCCCTTCCATTCTAAATGATAGCTTTGCTGGATAGACTAATCTTGGATGTAGGTCTTTGCCTTTCATGATTTTGAATACGTCTTTTTTCTTCACTCTGTTCTGCTTGAATGTTTATTTCTTCCTTCTGGTCTAAATCTTTGATTTGAGTCTCAGTTTCCTTCCCCTCAGTGTTGGTTCCTTGTACTTTTTCTTTTATTTCAGTTTGCATAGCTTTTACTTTTTCCTCAATTTTGTGACTCTACTCAACCAATTCTGTGAGCATCATGATTACTAGTGTTTTGAACTTTGTATCTGATAGGCTGGCTATGTCTTCATTGCTTAATTGTATTTTTTTCTGGAGCTTTGATCTGTTCTTTCATTTTGCCCCCTTTTTGGGGGTTTGGTGTGTCTATTATGTAGTACGGGTCAAAGCCTTAAGTATTCTCCAGGATGAGGCAACCCACCTGGCTGCATTGTAGCACTGAATGTAGGGAGAAGTCCAAGAGGGAACAGTGCCATTTGCTTGGCTCAGCCAGCTTTCAGTCACTTCCTCTGCTACCCACCAGAAAATTGGGCCCTTCTGGTTCTGATTCCGAGTTGGGTGAATTTGTGTATGTTCTAGGACCCAGTGGGTCTCTCCAACAAACTCTCCTGTGAGGCTTGGAGTTTCTCATGCCATGGCAACCCCCACAAGTTTTTTCAGTCAGAGGTTTCAGGCTTTATTTCTCCTTTCTGGAAACCTGGGTTGCATGGCCTATCTTGCTCCCCAGTTGTTCCTCCTGATTTATCTACAAGCAAATGTGGGACCACCTGCTCCACTAGCCAACACCTCACCTGCTCTGGTGCTCCAGCTGTTGCCTTGCCACGAGTCCTCTCTACCCTGGCTGCCCATCTGTGCCCATCCTACTAGTCTAGATGAGTATTTCTCTAACTCCTTTTTTTTGTCAGACTTCCATAAAGTTTGATTTTCTGGCAGGTCTGGTTGTTTATTGGTTTTTAATTTTTTTGTTCTCCTTCTTTTAGTTGTGTGAGAAGGCACAGTGTATCTATCTCTGCCTCCATCTTGTCCAGAAGTCTGGTTGGAATATTTTTTTCCAACCTTTCTCTTTCAGTCTGGGAATGCCTTTTGTACTGAGGTGGGTCTCTTGTAGGCAGCATATGTGTGGTCATGGTGTATTATCCATTCAGCTATAGGCTAACCTTCTATTGGAACATTTAATCCATTTACATTTAAGGTTATTATTGATAGGTACTTATTCATTGCCATTTTTTCCTCTGTACCTGTGTTCTGTCTCTCTTCCTTCACCTTCTTTTTTTATTTCTTCTTTTTAAATTGATGTTTGAATACAGTTGTCTCCATTTTCCCATCACCACTTTCCCCCACCCTGCCCACCACCACCTCCCACCCTCATTCCTACCATCTTTGACTTAGTCCATGGGTCCTCTTTGCATGGTTATTTACAATCCTTCTTTCATCTTCTTAAAGCAGTCCCTTTAGCATGTATTGCAATGCTGGTTTAGTGGAGGGATATTCTTTTAGCCTTCTATGTGTGAGAAACTCTGTATTTCACCTTCCATTTTTTTAAAGATTTTATTTATTTATCTTTAGAGGGGAAGGGCAGGAGAGAGGGAGAAAAATATCAATGTATGGTTGCCTCTGGTGTGTCC
Organism: Sturnira hondurensis; assembly: GCF_014824575.4. Classification (NCBI taxonomy): domain Eukaryota; kingdom Metazoa; phylum Chordata; class Mammalia; order Chiroptera; family Phyllostomidae; genus Sturnira; species Sturnira hondurensis. The sequence goes on along the minus strand of NW_028085176.1, from coordinate 1,628,895 downwards.
CCTGCCGGGAACTGGCCTGCAACCTAGGCATGTGCCCTGACTGGGAATCAAACCGCGATTGTGTGGTTCACAGGCCTGCGCTCAATCCACTGAGCTACACCAGCCAGGGCCTTCACCTTCCATTTTAATTTAGAGCCTTGCTGAGTAGAGTAGTCTTTTTTTTTTATAAAGTTTTTTTTTAAGATTTTATTTATTTATTTATCTTTAGAGGGGAAGGAGAGAGGAGAGAAACATCAATGTATGGTTGCCTTTCGTGCATCCCCTGCTGGGAACTGACCTGCAGGGAACCGGCATGCAGCCTAGACATGTGCCCTGACTGGGAATTGAACCGCGATCCTGTGGTTCGCAGGCCTTGAGTAGAGTAGTCTTAACTGCAGGCCTTTGCTTTTCATTACTTGGAAAATTTCTTGCCATTTCCTTCTGGCTTATAGTGTGTCTGTTGAGAAATCAGCTGCTAGTCTTATTGGAACTCCCTTATATGTTACTTTCTGATTCTCCCTAGCCACCTTTAATATTCTCTTTGTTTTTAAAAGTTGGCATTTTGAAAAAAGTAACCTGTGGGGCTCGGAGAAGATGGCGGCGGAGTAGGACAAAGGATTTCGCTTCTCTCCACGCGCCGGAGAAGGACCTGGCTGATCTGCGGAAGAACACAGCAGATGCTAATCTGGGACTCAGCATATAAGAAAGCAGGACTCCAGAGACTGTAGCGGACACTGAATGACCAGAAGTTGAGGAGAGGAGACGACCACAAATCAACAAGGTACGAGGGAGCAGCACAGAGGCGGTGGCGGGGGCCCCCTGCCAGGCCAAGCCAGGGCCCGGGCCGGCCGCCCCGGTCTCTGAGAGCCGAGGGTGGGCAACACTGGCTCTGGGAGAGAACTGGTCACCGGCACCACCCCTGTCCGGCAGGGCGCAGATTGGAAAACACCATAAGAGATCGGTCTTCCAGTAGTGGCAGAGAGAGGAGTGAGCATTCGGAAGCAAGCTCCGATAACTCGTGGAGTCAGGTTGCTGGCTTGGGAGAACTGAGAGTTGCCAGAGCACTCCCTGCTTCAAGGGGCCCGTGCCTGCCTGCGAGCAGTCCCGGGGAATCTCGGACTGCTGTCAGGGCCTCCAGAAGTGGGTCAGTTTCGAGCTCCATCCCTACTCAGCCGGCACAGATCAGCTCCATCCCTGCTCGCCGGTGGCGAGGCTGCGCAGACCGTCTGAATCCTTGCTCAGCTGGCGCAGACTAGGAGACACTGTGAGTCAAGCATTGATCTTCAGCTTGACCAGCTGCAAGTCGCTCACGCCTCCCCGG